>NW_024581136.1:5763415-5775145 GCF_017639235.1 Corvus kubaryi | reverse complement strand
GCGGTTGCTTTGCTCTTGGTTCCTTTCTCCTCTGTGACGGTCTGCGTAGAAATGGATGCGGTTGCTTTGCTTTTGGCTCCTTTCTGTGTGACAGTCTGTGTAGACATGGTATTTGCTGCTTTGCTCCTTTTTACCTCCTCCTCAAGCAGACGTTGCACCACACTAAGTAGTGTTTTGTTTCTAAGCATGGTGTACACAATGCAGGCCATAGAGAAAAAAGAGAAGAGAACTGACAAGAAGATTATACCATCCTTAACATCCAGAGGGAACTCAATTTTTTCAAAAACTGCTGTGCCTGGCCTGAAAGGCTGGAAGAAACCACTCTCTACTCCTCCCACCAGGGGCTGGCTGTGATTGTTGAAGAGGTCCCAGACATAGGAGCCCAGACTAGGACAGCCAAACAAAATTGAGTATATATTCCGAATGGTATTCATCGCCTCGCAGGTTATTATGCTATAGACATAATAAACCAATAAAGCAATTCTCATACCATTCCCTGGTTTTAACAGGAGTAATACAACAGGCAGGTAGTTCCCCATGTGAGGAAAAATATAGAGAGCAAGATACAGTACCCATGCAGACCAGCTGAGCACCATGGTGAATAGATTTCTGTTTATACAAAATTGTAATTCTGACTTTTTCTCAGAGCAAGCCCCACGTTGGGCGCCAAATTATGTACTAGTTTGAAAACAAACCAGTGGGAGGCACTAAGTCAGAATAACAATTTAATGGAAATTAAAGAAAAGGGGAAAAAAAAGGTAAAAGAAAACACTGTCAAACTGACAGAGTCAAGGTACAACCTGACACCCTGTTAGGCAGGGTGGTGGTAGCAGTCTGGTAGAATGGTGGCTGTAGTCCTCTGAAGCGGTGATCCTATAGTAAAACAGTCTGCTCTTCCTCAGGAAGTCCAATGGTGGCTGTGTAGCTCCTGTCCTCTGGAAATCCAGTGGGAAGCCGGTGTCTCTGGTGTTCAGCCTCAGATTATATCCACGATGGGATGCTTGGTTCCTCCCTCTGGGCGGAGCATCTCACAATGGGGTAACGAGTCATGAGGCCAAGTGTTGATTAGGCTCATTAACAGGAGAATAGTCCGGAGGGAGTTATCTCTGAGTCAGGCGGCAGGACAATGATGGGCAATTAACAGAAAGATAGTCTGGGGGGAGGAGGCAAGGAAACACTGCCCCACCTGGTTTCAACGGCTCCTGAGGATGGTAATAGAATACACTGCAACCCAGGACAACACCATGAAATCTAAGCCATATAAGAAATCCCTATCAATATAACAAAATATTTTCATTTTGTCAGACCCCTTTCCAAATTATTATGTACTTTCATTGTCAGAATATCAACATACACTAAGAAAATTCTTCATAATATTTTCACATTATCTGTGGGTCCTTAAACAGGGGCAGTCTCCATTTGTTTAGACTGAAAGGTTATCTGTACACACGTCTTTATTGTCACTGAATTACTGTGGCCTGATTAAAGTTTAATGACATGGCTACTCTGGTGATGAGTCTCTAGAGACTACCATGAGCTGACAGATCTATTTGTTTCAAAGAGAGCAGAAGTGCTAAAAGTATATAAAAGCAGTATCTGTACAGTTTCAGATTAGCATTGCCTTCACTAAAGACACTCTGCAGCAAGTATAGCCTGAGCCTGTGATGTTATTCACACATTGCTCAGGAGGCTGCCCCATGGAGCTTAAAAAAAAAGCCCAAACAAACAAAAGTGGGAATTAGTCATCTTAATTAATAGTTTATGAGTTAAACCTCAGAAATTCATTTTCCATTAGAGGTCATTGATGTTAAAAAAAAAGTTGATTTTCCAATATTTATTCATTCTATACCAACAATAAAAATTCATTCTGGACAACAACCAAAAAAGGATTAGCTCTTGAAAACAAGTTTTCATATGTATTTTCTCACCTCTAAGCAACATTAATTTTGTAAATTCTGTAAAAATTTTTTCATGGTTAGGACCAAAGATGCTAGGGTTAAAGCACTTTAGAAATGCAGTGGTGCAGAATCGAATCCAATGTATTTAAATAGCTTTAGAGAAACTTCCAAGGTCCAATAATTACTTTACATGGACTACAAATAACCAGCTAGTATAAGTCAGTGAAAAAATTGGTCACAATATCTTCAGCAATTAGAAAAACTTCACCTATAAGCCAATGGACAAATTCTGCTATCTTGAACATTATCACTTCACTCCAAAAACAAAAATAAGGCTAAATATTGGCTGTAACTCTTGAAATTATCATCCCTGAAGTGGGAGGGCCTGCATTAATGTGTTCTCTCAGTAACCTGTGGAAACTGAGGGCTAGATAAGGCTTGTGATGTTTCCAGCTGAAAATTCATGACGCAGGCAGGAGAAGTGCAACCCTCCCAGTGAGAGCCAGCATTCCCTGCATGTGCTGCGCACAGAGTCTGGGCACACTCTGTATCTAACAGTGCCATGAATCAAACACACTCTGCATGTAGTAATCAATTGCATAGTACATTTTCAGTTACCTAAATGTTGCCACACCCTGTGTGGTTTCTCAGCACGGACACTGCAGGAAGACCTGGGGGTTCCAGCAGTCAGGAGCCGTGGGAAGGCACTTCTTGTTGGACTGACAAGTCCAACATACAGAGATATAAGACAAATGGGGAATCCACACAGACAGAATTAACAGTCCGGGGAGAGTCCAAGACAAAAATCAATGTGCATACATTTAGAAGCGAGTCCTGATAATGCTGCAGGCGAACCAACCACCCATTAGATCGGTTTCACATTCACCTGATCCATTCATGCGCCTCTCACACTTCTCTGAGAAAGGACTCGGACAGTGACCAGGGAGCCATTAACTCAGCTACACACCTAGTGGATAAAGCTGATCAAGCAAGTGTGGTCTTTGAAGACATGATAGCCTGCTAATTAGAACAGTAATACGGAAAATTAAAGACCGAGGTCAATCTTCTTCACTAGGTTCACAGCCACAAAAGCAATCCATCAGGGTGATGCTTTTGTCACCCCAGACAGCCTGAGATGGCAAACCCCATGTTCCAATGCTGAAGTTACTCTATTGTATGAAAGATTTTGAGAACCAATGAGGTACAAAAATACCAGAAAGGGAACAAAACTCACCTGAGAAAGCAGAGCCTCCACTCCATTCCATACTCCCAAGTTAATTATACATTTTATTCAAAGGATGTTTCTATTTCTACGTTGTATCTTTGCACCTACAATTATGAGTCTATGAGGCCAAGTAATGAATTTTCAATTAAATTTCATTTATCAAGATTTAAATTGAGTACTACACAAACATACTCCAAATGCAAAACAACCTGTAAATATTTAGAGCTTTGCAGAGCAGTTTTCTGTATGAAACCATATAACTCGCAGATAAAATTTTACTACACCACAAAATATGAACTATAGTTTACAGCAGAAAAAGCTACACTAATTCCCATCTCCTGATTTTCACATCAGAATATCATAATCAAAATAGTATAAGAAATACATTTGTATAATTTCATAGTTTAATAGCAGAGATCCTTTTGCCAGAATTAAAATTTAATGGCATTACTCACCTGGACCAATTTTTAACATTACACTTACACAGTAAGTACCCAATCCTTCCTTCACATTAGTTTACTGTACAATGTCAGACCCAAACTCTTCATTTATAGCAACATGAGAAGACAATCTTATGGGAGAGGTCATTGAAGTGTGATCTCTTATTCTGCTAATATGGTTGGGTTTTGTTTGCTTTGGATTTGTTTGTGTTTTTCTTCAAACAAACAAAACTAATTTCAAATTTTTTCATGTTTCATATGGAAACTGGTACTGGCAAGAATCTAAGGAAGTCAGCAAGTCCTATTGTAGTATCAGTGTAATGCTAAACTCACTCTTACTGATGGCTTCCCAACCACTCCCTGTGATCCCACAGTAATTTTCAGTGATTGGCTGTCCTTAGATCTCCAGTTGTTAACTAAATCAAATTTCTTAAGACTCAGAGAAACCCTAACTATTGTAGTCTGCCAGGACAGCAGACCTTCATAATGCTTTAAATGCAACCACAAACAAAAACTATGGAAATATAAAATTAGACCTAGAAAACCCCAAACCATCACCAAACTAGGACTCATTAAATATTTACTGCATGTTTGCTCTTTCTGGGTATACTTAACTATGCCAGAAGTATTCTGAATTTTGTCTTCCACAAATGCTCAACATACACCATGAACAAAATGTCTCTCAGACCATTACAACTCATCTCCTAAAAGCCCTCTAAAACTCTGGGGCTGGGAATCATAAATTTCAAAATTTTTCATTAAAAGAAAAATGTTTTTATTTTACCCATTCCTCTTCCAATCATAAGCAATTCATCCAATTCAAGTGCAGTTGCATTGCATATCCACATGAAACACTCATTTCTCAAATATATCATTCCCTAGATGAATCTTCAATTACCTTTTTAAATGAGACATCTCTCTGACTCCAAATAATTGTCCTTTTAGGAATTAAGTCAGACACATAGCAGAAGTACATGTGGCTTGCTTCATTTTTATTACTGTTTCCTATATCAAAATGTAAATAACTTAAACACTGAAGTACAAATTCACTGACAGAAGTCAAAAAGCATAGTCAAAAGCAGAGATTTGTGGAATGAAATGCCTGCCTTCACATGTAGTTATAAGATCTAAATTTTAATTTTTTCTCATAAATCAAAAAATTATTTCAGAATGTCATCAAGCTCTACACACTCCTGTCTTCTCCCCAAATCTAGATAAGCTCTTTCTGTACAGAACCAGAAAAGAAATTGCCTTTGCCTACTTGAAACCCTCCCAAAGTGTGCCTTATTTCTAGTTATAGATCTGTCTTATCCCTAGGTTCCCCTACAAACAAAAATTTCATTCAAAAGTGTTTCAGCCCTTACAAACTTAGGCTCTGATGCAATCCTGGTTCTCATGGATATCTCAAAAAGTTATCCTGTAATTTTTATAAGCTTGCTGAAAAAAATACAGAGAATTATGGGTGCAGGGGTCATATTATTTAAATTTCCTCAGAATGCAGAGTAGGTCTGAACTATGATAAAAGGGCTGTGCAGAGGAGCTTTCATGCCTGTGTACCTGTTACAGTGGAAATACACATTTCAGTTTAACAACTGGTATTTATGATTCTAGAAATACCATTAGCTACTATGGTGATGAAAATTGATTTCATGGTAATTTTGAAACTTTTATCTCCAGAAGACTTTGTACGTGACTGTAGGCATCTGTTTACCATCTCCCCTCCTGCAGCTATTTAAACAACTGTACATGGTAATTTAGCAGCCTAAAGTATGAAAAACATGAAAGGTCAGGGTTTTCATATTTATTTAAGTCCTTCTGGTTTGTTAAAAGGTTGCTAGCTTTTTATTATTCTCTTGCAAGTCAGCCAGAGACAACTAAAATGAGATTGAAGGACTGAAGGTTTTTTTTTTTACTGGTAGTAACTGTCCTTCTCTTTTCATACACCTGCATTTTATTGTCAGCATATCCTGTCATTTATTCAAATATATTGCATGAGCAATTTCTCACATTGCATCTCATGAATATATAATCCACACAGAAAATTAGCACACAGCATTTGGTATACTCTGGATGAAAAATCCACCAAAAAAGTGAAGCTTTTTTATTTTCCCCACAATTTAATTGTATGTTCATATCACCTATGCAATTTTAATGCTTCAAGAGCAATCTCACAAGGCACAGAGCACTATAGCTAAAGAGAACCCTATCAAATCAAACCTTTTGCATTATCAGTTACATTGGTATTTGAATTTTCTTTTTCAGCCTCTTTTTGACTTCTTTCACATTTTCTTGCTTTCTACTTGCCTATTAACATGAAGGAAAAATGGAAAGTTGTTATTGATAGCTACTATGAGAACTGTTTATTAAGTCTTTTGACTTGACCTCTTTTTCTAGGGACATACAAAATAAAATACCTATTTAAAAACTAACTGCTTGCAGCACTTGAAAATTTCACCCAGGAGAACAGCCAAAGATACGAAGCCTGAGGGAAACACTACACTGGAGGATGGCAGCTAGAATTCCAAAAATAGTTCAGCAATGAATTCCAGTGATTTTCAGGAAGACTCAGAATTCCAGATCCCAATTTCATTAATTATTCAGAATAATTTAAAAATCTACATGTATTCTGAAAACAGAGCCGAACCTAATTACCACAGCCTTTTAAAGTAAGTAGCAGCATTCTGAACAACCTCTGGAGTTGCAGGAAGGGGCAAGAGCAAAGACACAGTAGTTGTACAATTTATTCTCACAGCTCATGGGACATTAGCTTTGGATGCTCAGAGAACACGCAGAAGGCAAAAGCATTTTTTTCACCTTTATCAAAAAACCCAGGGCAGCATAGATGAACTCAAAGAGTGTGTTTGGGAATGTATCACCTTCTGTCTACTCTACATGCATCATCACCTTCAGATGCCGAAAAGATTTCAGTTAATGCTACACATGATGGTTCATTGCCTACCAGCTGGTTATTATTATCAGCTTCTAGCCCATTTCTGAATAAAATGAGCACGTTACTTTTGACCTAAGAGTAACTGTATGGCTCAGTTTGAGCTTATTGCAAACACCAGCTCCTTTCCCTGTGGAATAATACAGTTGAGATCAGCTGGAACACTCAAGTATAGGAGCTCTCCAGTTTACTGGAATGAGAGGGACAACAAACTATTCAGAATTTCAAAAATCTGGGATCAACATCTTATTCTTGATTTATCTTTCCAGAATTTAAATGCGATCTCCTAGCCCTTTCTCTTCCCTCATTTCATCCAGGGATGCATGCAGGCTGAAAAAAGAGTGAATGTTTGGGAGCTAGAGAGAGACAGGCAGACAGAGTAGGTTTAATATTTAAACTTGCCTATTAACTCAAAAAAAAAAATGAGGTTATGTTGGAAAAAATTCTCTTTGTAGTTGCAGATATGTACGTAGATGAAAAATAAATCATTTCGCACCCATGCTCTATGGCAACAAGCTGCATTTATTAAACGAGGAGCCATGTCACGCAGTCTGGAGTGAAGCAACAAACAACTGTTTATTCTCCTGGCTCCATTCAACAACTATCTTGGCCAGACCATCCTTCTCTAAAGCTCCTGCCCATTGTCAGTAAGAATCTTGTCAACCAGATCTGTTCTGATATAAATTAAAGTAAGTCATGCTACTTACTTGTTGCAACATGTTACGACACCTCTTCAATTCTGGTTTGTTAACTGAGGGTGCTTTAGTCACAGCCCAAGTACACATCTCAAAGGGAAAAGGACTTTGATTGACAGAACAAAACTTTGTAAAAAACCCCTAACCTGTATCAAATCAAAGCGACAAACAAAACAAACAAACAAGGTATTGGAGAACAAACTTTGTCTAAAACATATTAACATGTAAAAAGTAACAACCTAATCTTCAATGCAAACAATTTAACCAATGCAACTCTACAAGCGAAATACACCTGTTATTTTGGGTAAAAGATGTGTCCTTCTACAGCACCAGTGCTCAACCAATCTATGGAGCAACAACACAGAGAATTATGCAACCTCATCGATAACCTGACAGCACAAGGTCATTGCTTACACACGATAATCAAACACACGGTAATACAGCCAACTGTAATATCCATTTCAGAAAACAAACACCTAGTAGACAAATATAAACCATGTTAGATGACTTATATTTTAAAAAATTCAGTAACTACACGACAACCATGAAGCAGCCCTTTTACAGTCATTGGAAAAGGGATATAGTTTAGTTGTAAGGGACTAACTAAATATCCATCAAAACAGCAGTGTGTGTGCACACACCAACTGCACAGCAAACATGGGTAAGGAGGATAAATAGAAGCTCATCCAAAAATAATGGTTGCTTAACACTAGTGCCCAAAGACCCTATTAGGATTAGGACCTGATCGTCCCAACTGGATCAAATTTTTTTATTATGTAAGAGAGATTGTCCCTGTACTTGGGATTTGATAATATCATATTTATTTTGGGAATATTATGCCTGTGTCCAGAAAATACCAAAATGCTGAGAGGTTTTTGATCCTGCTTTTGCAACATGCTAAGCTTCCCACCTCTGTACTTTTAATTAGGGAGTTTTGTACAAAGCAGTTAAAAGGACAAGCAAAGAGAAGTGGAAAGCAAAATGCTGTTTCCTCCAGTCCCCTGCAACATCGATCTATTCCTGAAAATACTATCCAGTTACACGGTCAGTAGAGTTGCAGAGCTCCTGAGACAAACCAAGTCATGCATAAGTACAGTTTTTGGGGGAATTTTTTCACTGTATGGCAGTGAACAAAACTTCAAATCTACTGAAGCACAGAATCTTCTGGGTTGAAAGGGATCTCTTGAGAGCACTTAGTCCAACCCCACGGCTCAGCAGGACCAGCTAGACCAGGTTGTGCAGGACCACGTCCAGATGGGCTTTTGAGTATCTCAAAGAATAGCTGAAGTCTAATCAAAGTCTTAGTGTAAGTTTGGCTCCCTCTGATTTTCAAGAATGACTGACATTTTCTTAGGGGACAGTCAGCTCAGTTTGGTGCTATTGTTTCCGTTTCTGTCAGTTCAAACTAACAGCTCTGCAGCAGTTTATTCTGCTTATCTTCCCAACAGAAGGGCTGACTAATTATTTTTAAGTAGCCCTTTGGGTTTTTATAAAAGCTGAAATCAGCAAAATCTTAACAACTAGAGTAGTCTGTACCCTTAAAACATACAACTATTGTATTCTCTGGCCATAACCTTTTGTCATCCAGTACGGGAACAGTGTCCTAGGCTGACACATAAAAGACAGCTAACTAAAATGCCACAGTATTCTCTTCCTGTTGCCAATTCATATCTAAAAGCTGAGAGAAAAATACACTCCTGGTGACAGCTTTGAAACAAGTCAATGTGTGACAGTAATCAGTTCTCTTCTGTTAAGCTGGATTCCAGGAAAAAGAATAGGTTTTTTTAGGCTATGTGCCAACGTTGTCAAGGAATAAGAACAAAGGCACAAAGTAGTACTTGGCTAAATCCCTCAAAAATAAAGACTATGGGCTGTCAGTGAAGAGGAGTGCTGGCTACCTGAGAAAAGGACAATTCTGGTGGATTGCAAAGTCAAGTTGCAATGGCTGGCTCAAAGAAGAGCTCTGAAATAGTGAGAAGAAGCAATAGAAGAGGACATGTCTCCACAACAAGTTTGTAGAGTTTTTGCAGGATGACAGAAACAGAAAAAAAAGATTTACTAATGCAAAAACAAAAAGAAATCAATTTACACGCTGAGAATCAGAGGACTTCACATCAACTACAAGGATATGATAAAAATCAAACAAAGAACCAGTACATTGGTAATGTCAGTGCAATCTGCTGGAGTGAGGGACCAATGAATGGCAGTGTTTACGATGGAAAAATGAGGGTTCAGAGCCTTATCACATCAGGGAACAAAGATCAAACATAAAGGTGAGACTGAACAACATATATTCCCACCCCTAATGAGGGAAAAACCTCTCCTCTCCTTCTGTCTCAGAGCTCTTCCCTTTTGACAAATTACAAGAGAAAAAAATCTGAACTTAGAGTAGAAAACATGTTATGAACTTCTAGAGTGACAGCATCACTGAGAGAAAACCATCATTTCCTTTCTCAGTCCCTAACTGAAGGTCTGCCTGTCTTTCTTCTTCACAACAGAAGCAAAACATTTCAACAACACTGAAGAAGCAGTTCTGCAAACCCAGATATAGGAATACAAAAACCATATCTCCAAAGCAAATAAGCCCTGACCAGCCTCAATCAGTAGCCTAAATGCAGCCTAAGAGACACCTAGGTAGGATCACAGAAAAGCTGGGGTTGAAAGAGACCTGTGGAGATCATCTAGTCCAACCTCCCTGCTAGGCTGTTTTGTCTATTTCCTCAGCTTCTCCACTTTACATTTATAACCCAATACTTCTCTTTGCTTTGATTCACCTTTCACTTTAGCCACCATGATGTAGCTGTTAGCCTTGCTGTCTCCTGTGTCACTTCACATGTTGACAGAAGGTGTAATCCATATACTTAGCACAAAATTTTAAAAGTTGTTTAAAAATTGAGATGAAACTTCCTCCTCTTGGTTATGTGAAAGTCACCGAGAACAAACCCTTCAGGTAGCCTTCTGTAACAATGAAAAGTGTTGGTTCAGTAGTTAAATGATACCGTGCCTCTGGCCAAAGTTAGTTAAGAAATTTCTGCTCTGTAAATTGGAACAGAGAATAAAACCTGATGTAATATATAAAATAATTCTCTCCACATGCCCCAGGCCGTTCCAAAACTCACTAAACGTCACAATTTCATAATGCTGTGCCAACTAAAGTGAATAGCAAGGTGTAGAAAAGGCAAACGAATGAGGTATTTAAAGAAGAGAAATACTGAATCTTTACTGCAGAAACGAAAAAAACGGTTGTCCAAACATGGATTTACTGCCCTTCCTCTTCGTCTTTGAATTCACTCAACAAATCTCTGAACAGAGCACTGACTAAAGAGCAGGGCTCACCCAGCTTTCAGCAGCATTTGTAGACTTGCGTAAGTTCTTACTGCTGAATGCCTGTTGAGCAGTGCTTGCTATGTAACTAACATAATACTCATCAACTAACTGGACAGAGCAGATCTTGGGCTTTGACCTTGATCCTAGACTTATTGGAAACAAATCTCAGCAGAAGTGGAATCTTGCCAGCAACTACAAGGTGATGGCAGTTGTCTCCAGCCCTCCAGATTTCACACCCGACCCAAAATGACTCCTGCTGAACCCAGGAGGCTCTGGGTTCAAAACAATGTTTGCACCGTGCATCACTTGTGATTCAAGTGCTTTTAATCTCTCCTTTCATGACTAGAGACCAATTCTAATCATCTGCGCTGCAGAGATTCTGACATGTTTATGCAAACACGATAGAGCTGAGCCTCAAAGCACTCGATATTTTCTTGAAAAGAAAAAGCAAACAAACCCGGAAAAGTTTGCTGAAAGTAACCAAATAAAATAGCCTGAATGAGCTCAAAACAAGGTATAAGTTGTAGTTAACTCTAGTCTCCTTCTACAAATGCTTGTGTGTCACCATCTCAGACAGCCAGAAAGAAATCCCCGTCATTCAAATCACATGGTTTACGGGGCTGGGGCTCCACGAACATCATGACATTCGTAACAAGGACCGAGCAAGGATCGCCCGCTTCTCGCTGGAGTCACCCAGCACATCCCTGTTCCCACACTGCAGCCAGAGCACAACGCCAGCAAGTTCTGCAGCCGTCCTGAACTCCTGCAGCCGCTACATCCCTCCAGCGAACAGCTCCCGACCGGCTGCCGCCTCCCGCATGTCCCGGCCGGGCACCGGCTGCCAGGCAGCGGTTCGCAGGTGCGAGGAGTCCTGAGCACGACGCTGCCCTGCCGGGGGACGGCGTCGCCGGGGCTATCCGTGCCCGCGGTGCCGCGCTCGGCCCCGCCGCAGCCCGCACCTCCCCGCGGAGCGCAGGGCCACGCGGGGCCGGGCCGCGAGAGAGAGCCGGGGGAGGCGGCGGAGCGGGCGGGGTAGGAGTGAGGCGGAGGGCAGGGCCGGGCGGCGCCGCAGCGCCGGGAACGCGCCGTCGCTACCCCGACACGGCCGGAGCGGAGGGTCCCGCTGCCTTCGCCGCCGCCATGGCCGGGCGCCCCCCGCCCGCCGCCCCCAGGTAGGGCCCGCGCCCCTCCCCGCGCG